>NC_139653.1:2993700-2996200 GCF_951799395.1 Argentina silus | reverse complement strand
TATATCATTAGATCACCAGTCCTCAGTTTGATGCTAACAAACCTTTGCAAAATAAGCTTTTGCTCATGGGAGTGGGGAAGTGTGCCCCTCTCTGTCCAATTAAGTCATTTGACATTACTTCTATCTATTTCGAGGACCCGTTTTTGGCTTGTGAGTGCTAATTTTAGAACTCTGGGCTGCGAACGGTGGATGCAGGAGGAGGACTTAAGTCTAGTTAAGATGTTTTGTTTTGTTTCACAGAGAGTGAAGATATTATTTTTGAGGAGGGTCCAGCATGGATCAAAACATGTCAACATTAAAGGTGTTAATGGAGCATTAGCGTGTGCCTTTTTGTCATTTTGTGTTTGGAGTTCAGTGAGTTTATTTGGTCTTATAAAGGTGTTACATTTGCCCCTGCCTACTGTTACAATTGCCCCTGCTCTTGAGGGTAAATGTAACATCAGACTTTTTGGATTAAAATCAATACTGTGATCCAAGCGTCCTTTTTAGAGACCTATAAATAGTATGAATGATTAATAGACAAATGTAAGTTTCAAATATAAAAAATGACTGGTCTAAGTAGAGTGGTCTTTGAGTAATATAGTTGAATGTAAAAATGATACAATTGCCCCCCATCTCCCCTACTACTTTAGCTATTAACCTTTCGGAAAACTGACCCCTAATAGCCTATATTCTGCTCCACGTGTTATAGTTAGTGCAGTTAGAATAGATCACAGTGGTTAGCAGCATTAGTGCTACATGTCTTCTCCATGTTTCACACAAACACATGAACATGTGAACATGTGTGTCATCTGTGTTGCGTACGTGTGAGCTACATATCTCCTCTATGTGACTTGCGTGTTCTCCATGTGGAGCCTTCTCCTGGTTTCCTCACGTTGCGCTGCAGTGTTGCGATGGCCGTTTCGATCGCACTGCCATCGTCGGAATCTCTACGGTGTGACCTTTAATGCCCACGCCATCAGAAAGGCCAGCCTCATAAAACTGAGTGACAGGATTTCTGAGGAGAAAAATGTGTGGACGTGAGTGAGTGTGGGACAGACTGTGTGGAGGATTTTGTTGTGCTATAGATATTCAATATGTTTTCATAATTCCTGAGAGTAGCATCAGTTGGAAGCTGTGCCCAGTACCGATTAATGCACATATTATTATTATATTAGGCTGCATGTAAATGCAGTCACTGTATTGGCAAACTATAAGTTATTTTGATTGACAACTGTATATCTACTGAGAGAGGCCAAAGATGATGAAATGTCTTGATCAGACCAATGACTGACAAAAGACTTAATAGCAGATTAATAGCAGATTTTTCACAGCAGTTTTTACATTGTATTGGCTTGAAGTTGCAGAGCTTTATGAAGGTTTCTGACACATTATCAACGTCAATATCATCAGCCTTTCAGGCCAGAAACACCCTCACTGCTCTCTTTGCTCCTTCTTTGGGGAGACTTAGGTTGATGATGAGAGTTTTCCTTGCATGTGGTGGAACAATCTCATTCCCACTTTAAGCTCCGGACAGAGAGCAGGGATCGATGCCAAAATCCTGCACCTGTTCCAGGGACACAGACGGCATCAGCGTTCCCTGCCTCCGTGAGGGGAAGGTTGTTGAGGTCATGGATTGCCATGACTATTGTAACGTGACAGTATCAGCAGGGAGGGTTTAAATGGTTAACGCCAACGTGTGGGAGATCATGTAAGAGTCTAAATGTCACGTCAGAAAACACACACACACACACACACACACACACATACATACACGTTTCGAAAAAGTAAAAACAACAAACAAGCATATCCATGGTTAAAGCAATCTTTTTCATCCCAACCATGGTGATAGATCTATTCGGTCTCTTAACAAGTGTTGTAAAGGCGTCCAATGTGTTTCAATGACTGCAGACTTTGAGAAAACCTTATTGCCATGCAACAATTGTTGCTAGCAATTTTGTCCTGGTGTTTCATGCAGAAGATAAAAAGATTCCATAATTCCATAATAATACAGATAAAACAATGCAAAGGGAACATGGTACAATACTCACAATAAACAATAAAATATCTTCCACACAAATCCACAATACTACTCCATATATATGTTTTACTATAGTACCTACTGTAATAACTGTTAAACATGCATCAGGCACTGCTACAGGACACACAGTCTGGGAGCTGCCTGATAGAAATGGGGCCTGTGAACTGTGAACTCTGTCTGTTAATGTACAGGAGAAACCAGGGTCAGTGTGACTGTGTCTGTTATTGTACAGGAGAAACCAGGGTCAGTGTGACTGTGTCTGTTAATGTACAGGAGAAACCAGGGTCAGTGTGACTGTGTCTGTTAATGTACTGGAGAAACCAGGGTCAGTGTGACTGGATGAGATCAATGTGTGTTGATCACCTAATAAAAGGTTATGGAACTCTTTATATTTAGTGTCGCTAAAACTACACAATGACAAGGACATTACACAGACAGGCACAGTGTAACTACCGTGCAAGTACAGAAATTGACACAGTG
>NC_139653.1:2976200-2991200 GCF_951799395.1 Argentina silus | reverse complement strand
CTTTATCAGGGGGATGGTTGCTGTCTGGCCTTATGTCATCAATATCCTCTTATATAAATGTCAGCCCAGCCATTTTACTCACAACTATTTCCCACACTACTGATTACATTAGTTCTGAATGGAAGGAGCTGATCTTTCGCTCCAGTTCTCCCCATCTTTCACTCTCTCTCTTTTTTGTCTTACCTGTCTACCCATCCCTTACTCTTCCTCACTCTTTCTGCCTCTCCCCATGCCTCATACTCTCTCTCTCCTTCCTCCCTGACTCAGACTTTCTCTCTCTCTCTCTCTCTCTCCTCAGTAGTGTCAATAGCCTGGCCCCATGAAACAACTCCATTTCCTGCTTTGCAGGAGAATACATTTCGGAGCAGTCTGAGTGGCGGAGATATGTATTTGTGGGTGAGTGTATGTATGTGTGTGTCTGTGTGTGTGTGTGCACATGCAAGATAATTCTCCAAAAGAACTTGTCTAGTGTGTGTGATCTAGGGGTGAAATACAGTATGTGTCCTTGCCACAGTAGACACACCATATCTCAACCAGAATCATTCGCTGAGAGGATGGAGTAAGGGTTGTGTATGTGTGTGTGTGTGTGTGTGTGTGTGTGTGTGTGTGTGTGTGTGTGTGTGTGTGTGTGTGTGTGTGTGTGTGTGTGCGCGCGTGCGTGTGTGTGTGTGTGTGCAGCAGCGAGACTTATAGCCAGATGGATGCTGCTGTAAAGCTCAAGGCCTGTGTGCTTCCTGGGGAGTGGATATTGTGTTCGCCAAGTGATTCATTACCAGGAGTTCAAGAGTGGAGCAGCCTGGGAGCGGCCCCAGAAGGACACTTAACACCTCACACACACTTAACCGCAGCACCACAGTGTAGTCCAGTCGTACAGTGAATTGTAGTTGTGTAGTTTAGCACAGTAGGGAGCATGAATTGTACCATATTGATATTTTAGGTTTTAATCACTTTGTCAGTCAATCATAGTCAATTCAATCCTCTGTCACTTCTCATAGTCCGAATTCCCATTGAATTCTTTGAAATATTTTTCTGTAATGATTTTATGACTGAACTTTGAATAAATACAACAGCACAATGTTATGAATCAGCCACCTCTTTTTCTATGGAATATCATGCAACAATGTTGCAGTTATTTGACCTACCACTGAGTGGCAATAGAGAGATTATGAGCAGGGCTTGTGTGTTGGCCTCAATATTTGTTTACCTTGAACACAAAGGTCCAGAGTAATATTGGTGGTGGTGGTGGTGGTGTGTGTGTGTGTGTGTGTGTGTGTGCGCGCGCGCGAGTGGGCATGCTTGCATGTGCATAAGCAACAAAACAAAACTTAATCTTTGATAGCCCAGTGAAATTATTACAGTACCATTGACCTTTTCCTCCAATCAGACTGCTCCAGAAGGTTACGACCCTCCGTGTCTCTCTTAGCCCCAGGCTTTATTTATTTCCGATTGATCTGCGGAGAGGAGGAGAGTTGCAGCAGGCCTAGACTGGATCAATGAGGGAGCAATGTGACTTTTTAACCCTGGGTGATGCACTACACCAGGGCTGGTATGAGAGGAAGTCCTATTGAGAAGAGGATATGTTATGTGTGTTATACTGGTATGATATAGGGCCAAGGATAATATAGAAAGACAATATTTGCCTACACTTTATGACGCTTTAACACCTTAACACATACCACATTCTATCAGGCAGGATTAGTATGAATTACTTAGTAGAGTATAGGTGTATAGATAATCAATAAAGTATTCATGAGCGTTTGCTTCAATAATGAAGCCGTCATTGTGATAGACATGATGGGTTAAGTCATCCCCGCCCATCCTCTGCCCTACACATTCACAGTCACTCAGCCAGCACTAATATACTACCACAGTCTCAATACAGATCAGCACCCCCACAGCAAGGCTAATTTAGTTAGCTGTAGTTAGCTGTAGTTAGCTGCAGCCCATCATTCTAAGTCCTACCAAATTCTCCATAAACAACAAACACGGCTTGGCTGTGTAAGCAAGTAAGAGGCCAAGATGCTGGCCCTGCCGGACACACACACACACACACACACACACACACACACACACAATGAAATAAAAAATAGTAAACACTCACACACTCACAAACTAATCAAAGAGGCATAATGTCAATATGTAGAAGAGGTTTGGTTTGCCTTAAACATAACCCCACTGTGTAAACCTATTCTTCAGGAGTGACAGAAAGAGCTTATCAGAGCGTTATCATCTTAGGTTCCTGTCAGACAGCAGTGATCTTTTGAGTCTGTCTGGGTTAAAGTGCTATTTTTTTTGTCCTGCTAAACACCTTACCCTTTAATTAAACATTGATTTTCTTGTAGAGCTCCTCTCATTGACAAATGCCATATTTACAAAAGTGTTCCAGCAATAATAACATTTGTTATTAATGGACACTCACCATGTTAGATGTCAATAAATGGTTGCCTGAGCACAGTTATAGTTCTCAATGCAGCGTTGGACATGACACCATATTGACCACAACAGGCTAGAAAACAATGGCTTTACAACCCAACTCTTTTCCATATAAGTGCCCCTTGGATGAACCTCTGCAGCAATAGAGGTAGATCCAGCTATGGTTCTAGGTGCATTGACGTAGATAGAGGTAGATCCAGCTATGGTTCTAGGTCTTTTGAGGAAAATAGAGGTAGATCCAGCTATGGTTCTAGGTCTGTTGAGGTAGAGATAGATGATGATCCAGCGATGGTTCTAGGCCTGTTGAAGTAGACAGATAGAGGTAGATCCAGCTATGGTTCTAGGTCTGTTGAGGTAGATAGAGGTAAATCCAGCTATGGTTCTATGTGTGTTGACATAGACAGATAAAGGTAGATCCAGCTATGGTTCTAGGTCTGTTGCATTTACATTTACATTTATGGCATTTAGCAGACACCTTTATCCAAAGCAAGTTACAACAAATAAATTTGTTTAAGTAAGTGAACCATCTATCCATCAGTCATCATAAGAAAAAGTAAATGCTAGGATCAGGGGCTATTGGCAGTCACAATGCTAGAAGAAGGAAGAATTCCTTTTTTATTTTTTTTATTTTTTTATTTTAAATTATTTACAGGAGAGAAACTTGTACAGGGGGGTAGTGGGGATGAAGAGGTCTTTAGGAGGGACAGTTAAGATGTAGCCTGAAGAGATGGGTCTTCAATGTACGGTGGAAGATTGGTCATGACAGCAGTGGGAAGCTCGTTCTACCAGCGGGGCGCCAGGACAGTGAAAAGAGATGAGAAGTGTCCAGGTTGTCCAGTGAAAAGCCGTGACCGAGTAACGCGGCTGCTGTATCCATAGCAGGCGGCCAGCCGAGGTGGAAGAGCGGAGTGATCGGGCAGGGGTTTGGGGGCTGTTGCAGTAGACAGATAGAGGTAGATCCCTCTATGGTTCTAGGTGTGTTGAGGTAGATAGAGGTAGATTCATCTATGGTTCTAGGTCTGTTGAGGTAGACAGATAGAGGTAAGCATGTTCCTGCTCATTATTATTCAGTAAAGTATCTTACATTAACCGCTGAATGGCAGCAACATCTGTTGTGTGTGTGTTGAGGTAAACAGATAGAGGTAGATCCAGCTTTGGTTCTAGGTCTGTTGAGGTAGACAGAGGTAGATCAAGCTATGGTTATACGTCTGTTAAGGGAGACAGATAAAGGTAGATCCAACTATGCTTCTAGGTCTGTTAAGGTTGAGGTAGAGATTGATCCAGCTATGGTTTTAGGTCTGTTGGGGTAGACAGATAGAGGTAGATCCAGCTATGGTTCTGGAGAGTTGAGGTAGACAGATAGAGGTAGATCCAGATATGGTTCTAGGTGTGTTGAGGTCGATAGAGGTATATCCAGCTATGGTTCTATGTGTGTTGAGGTAGACAGATAGAGATAGATCCAGCTATGGTTCTATGTATGTTGAGGTAGACAGATAGAGGTAGATCCAGTTATGGTTCTAGGTGTGTTGAGGTAGACAGATAGAGGTACGCATGTTCCTGCTCATTATTATTCAGTAAATTATCTTACATTAAAAGCTGAATGGCAGTAACATCTGCTGTGTGTGTGTTGAGGTAGACAGATAGAGGTAGATCCAGCTATGGTTCTAGATCTGTTGAGGTAGATCGAGGTAGATACAGCTATAGTCCTAGGTCTGTTGAGGTAGACAGATAGACTTGGATCCAGTTATGGTTCTAGGTCTGTTGAGGTAGATAGAAGTAGATCCAGCTATGGTTCTAGGTCTGTTGAGGTATATAGAGGTAGATCCAGCTATGGTTCTAGGTCTGTTGAGGTATATAGAGGTAGATCCAGCTATGGTTCTAGGTCTGTTGAGGTATATAGAGGTAGATCCAGCTATGGTTCTAGGTATGTTGAAGTAGACAGATAGAGGGAGAACCAGCTATGGTTCTAGGTCTGTTGAGGTAGATAGAGGGAGGTGTCAGAGGGATGGTTCTGGAGAGTTGAAGTAGAGATAGAGGTAGATCCAGCTATGGTTCTTGGTCTGTTGAGGTAGATAAAGGTAGATCCAGCTATGGTTCTGGAGAGATGAGGTAGATAGAGGTAGATATAGCTACGGTTCTAGGTCTGTTGAGGTAGACAGAGGGAGATCCAGCTATAGGTAGATCCAGCTATGGTTCTAGGTCTGTTGAGGTAGATAGAGTTAGATCCAGTTATGGTTCTAGGTGTGTTGAAGTAGACAGATAGAGGTAGATTCATCTATGGTTCTAGATCTGTTGAGGTAGACAGATAAAGGTAGGCATGTTCCTGCCCATTATTATTCAGTAAAGTATCTTACATTAACAGCTGAATGGCAGCAACATCTGTTGTGTGTGTGTGTCTGACTAACCAGCCATACACCTTTCCCCTGTCTCGTACTCACATGAGTTTATTTCTCTCCTTCTGCTCTTTTTTCGGAGTCTCTCTCCCCCCCCCACTCACTCTCCCTCTCCCTCCCTCTCCCCTGTTTCTCTTTGATGGTCCCTCTTTCTGTCTCCCTCCTCTAATTGAAAGCTACCTGGCATCAAACCTCAACAGCACCAGTTGTTGCCAGGTGTCAGTAACATAGTTACTCTGCTCTCCCCTCAGTATCATCAATGGACTTACACCATGGTGGGGGTGCAACCTAGCTTGAGTTTTATTTGATTCTTCTCACCCCTTTCACCCACAGTTTGAGAAGCATGAGCTGTAGTAAACGTTAAAAACGCATAAACCCTGCCTTCTCATGAACAACGTAAAAAATAGATTGTTTTATGCTAAATCTCAGGTGCTAGTGACAGGGCAACATAATATGAAGGCTACATTTGGGCTGAGTTTTCTATCACAAGATTCCAAATCACCTCTACTACACTCATATTCTAGGCGTTGTACATCTTACTGCTATTTTGCAGACAGAAAGTGTTGCTCCAGGTTTTCCAGTCCAGCATTAGTCACACTACAGCCTGACAGCTGGGGAGGAGGAGTCACTGGGCGACTATATCACATTAGTGACATCACTCACTATTAATGAACACATCACATTGTTGTCATCACTCACCACTAATGAATATATCACATTAGCCACAGCGCTTACACTGTGGGAGAAGGCCTTCTGTTGAGGTCTGGCCTATCATACGGCTCTATCTGACCCCTGTTCTTTTATTGGGTAGAGAAGGAGAGATGGGATGAAAGGGGCAGAAGGTTTGTGTGTATTAGTTAGATAGTCTTGATGGAGCTGTCAGTAAGAGAAGCCTACTCTGAGCCTAAGCACAAACCTCTCCTCACTCTTCCTTCAGCTGACTAAGGTGACAGAGACACACGCACAAGCACACATGCATGCACGCACACACACACACACACACAGACTCATACACACACACACACACACACACACACACATACACACACACACTGACACTATGAAAAGCATACTCTCTCTCTGTTTCACACACACACACACACACACACACACACACACACACACATACACACAAACACACAACTTTGACTGCTACCATCCATCAAAAGAGGCCCCCTCCCCTTGTGTTCCTCAAGGTGCACCTGTCCTGTCCTGCTTTCTGCTTTTAGTCAGCCACAGGTGAAGACATCTATCACAGAGCCCTTATCCCTCCCTCACAGGTCCCTTATACCATAGCACTGACCCACCTACAGTCATGTTATCTCTCTCTCTCTCTCTCTCTCTCTCTCTCTCTCTGGTAGGCCTGTATGTCTCACTGCTGTCTCCAGTGGTCAGAGAGACAGACAGTGTGATTAGTAACGTCGCTGACAGTGTCAGAGGGTAGTCTTTACTTCACCAGCTGTAAGCCTGGCAAGTCAGACATACAGACAGACAGACAGACAGACAGACACAGACAGTCAGAAAGACAGACAGTCAGACACTCAGACAGACAGATAGTCAGACACAAACAGACAGACAGACAGAAAGACAGACAGACAGACAGGCAGACAGACAGGCAGACAGACAGGCAGGCAGACAGAGAGAGAGACAAACAAAAAGTGTGATAAGTAGCTAGTAAGGCTGTATCGATGGCTTTATGAATTAAAGAATGAATTAATGATTGAATATACATATGGAAGGATGGATGGATGAATGAAAGGATGGATGGATGCTCATTTATTCTGCATGCATTTGATTTGTTATTATACTCAATGCTGTGAATGAGGGTTTTTAGCCAGGGAATGATGGGCCCCTCTGGCCTGTGGCTGTTGTGAACTAGCCCAGTATAAGCATCTCCTCCATTCAGACGTCAGCTCTATAACGACATGCATCTGTGTGTTGGATTATCCTAGCTGCACCGAGAGGCCACTCAACCCAACTGTTCATTTAGCACCAGGCTTCTGTCCAGCCAGCCAAGTGTGTGTGTGTGTGTGTGTGTGTGTGTGTGTGTGTGTGTGTGTGTGCGTTTGCGTGTGTGTGTGTGCGTGTTTGTGAGTGCATGCGTGCATGCGTGTCTGTGTCTCTATGGCAGTGTATAACATGAGCGCTGCAGACTGAGTCCCATAAAGGGACATATGAATGGTAGGTATATGCCAGGCCTTGACTGTTTTTATCACATAAAACCTGTCTGCCTATGAAAGCCATTGCTACTTCTAATGATTAATCTGAAAACCACTCCTACTAGCTGGACAAGTAAATATGATGTAGTCATTCAGTGTTCAGGGGGCTTTAAAGACTCACTAAAGTGAAAATCGTAATTTCTAGTGTTTTGGTTAGAATTTCAGCTTCACCAGATCAAATTAGCATCACCCGAATATGAAAAAGGTTTCTGTAATCTTTCAGTAGTCTTTATGTAAACACCTACCCTGCTACTCTCCCTCAGATGCTCTGTGTTCAGTGGGTGATTTAATGGTTTATGCATCCGGATCCATGATCCATGATTACAAATCAAGAATTTGACAATTAAGTGCATTTCATTATTTGCATTTTTTATTTACCTTGTATGTAGTCCTACTGTCTGTGCCACCCCCTTAATCATATTTTCATAATCATGCCCAACTTCTATGTCCAGAAAAATGTATCATTGAGTATTATTCCATATAGTTCTATAGGACTTGTTGCACGAACCACGGTTAAATTAATCTAAGATTAGAAATAATCAAAGTATAGTAGATCCTGGTTTAAAATAATTTAATCTAAATTTAAATCTAATCTGAGCTGTGTTGCACCACTTAAATGTAATCCTATATTTGCTAGGCTAGGCTACTGTAAAGGGTTAATAAAAGCACGTCAACAAGTGTATCTGGGTTGTTTGTGTTTAGCAAGGATGTAGCTAATGGATCGACAATAAAAACAAAGTAGCCGATTATTGCGCGTGCAGGCAACAACGTAAATACAAATCTGTTTATTTGCCGTTAGCCAAACGATAGCCTACTTTAGCTAGCTAGCACTGCAGTAACATTGAACATGGCTCGCCAAAGAAGTTTACATTTCTCCGCTAACGAGAAACACCTGCTAGTTGAACTGGTGAAGAATTACGCAGAAATGGAGGATAAGAAGACAGACAACGAGACTGTCCAATCAAAAAACGATGCCTGGGTTCACCTGGCAGAGGCGTTCAATGCATCCCGGGGATAATAGAGAGAAGGGATGTGGCCCATCTGAGGTCCCCCTGGAAAAACTTAAAATCCAAGGCAAAAACTGACTCGGTGACAGACAGAGGAACTCGATCATTTCGGTCCATCCACCTAAAAAATGCTGCCATTTCTTTCAGTTAAACCACCTCAAGGTTCAGTTTAAATCTGAGTTTAAAGTATTGGAGCAACAGAATTAAAGTTAATCTAGTTTTCAAGTAAAACATTTAAACCATGATTAAATTTAAATTAAATTAAAATTAAAATTAAACTCTGATTACTTTAAACTAAGATTAGAGTTTGGTGCAACAGAATTAATAGATAAAACTGGATTTGATCGATTTTAAAACGTAATCCTTGCTGGTGCAACCCAACCTATATGTTTTTGTATTATACTGTAGCTATACTTTTAACCCATAGGCCCGACAGTCTCCTCTGAGTGACCTTTGGGATAAGTTGTAGAGGTCGTTTGGCATTGAGACCATCAAAGACCTGAGTAGAAATACCTCCTGATGACGAAATTAAGACCTACGTGAAAATGTGAATGTTTTTCAATTTCTCAGAGGGTATCGGGTGAAGACGACGCATCCATCAGAGCGGAGTATGAAAGGGCGCGGGCGCGGGCCAGGAGGTGAACTCTGAAAGATCCAACACGGCCTGTGTAATCAAATCTCACGCGCTAGGAAGCCGTGAGTAAATTACAGAATAAAACTGTCACGAAAGACCTGCAAACCGAAGAAATAAAGTGACTTGGGTAACGAACTCATTATTCCAAACTGTTCATTGCTGCTACTTTGATTGCTGATGGCCTATACCTAAAACTTTCTCAATCACTTAATCATTTTTATGCCCTTACAAAGGCAACGCACAGGCATTTAAGATAACCCATTTTGTATCCAATGCTTGATTGAAGCTATAAATGCAATAGCATCAATTGTCACGTGCAGTTGAAATCTGTGATGGACAGAAATATTTGAGAGAAAGCAATCAGCCCTTAAATGTCACGGCTGATCCTTGTAAACGGCCCGAGGGCGTCAGGGATTGGACTGTTGAAGCTTGGAAAGATTAGGGCTAGTCCTTTCTGACTGAAGCGTCCTGCTATATTCACATTTCCAAACGGTTTTAATGTAACTGTTTGTTTTTTATCACTATTAATCATCGTGTATTTTCTTAGCTTGCTGTTGCGCATTATCACGCTATAAAAAGTGCTGGATTAAAAACGACCTAATTTGGGTCATTTCCATAACCCAGCAAATTTTAGAGTGCACCAACCAACACTTAACTGGTGGACTCGGAGGTAACCAGCCGTTTTATCACGTGATGGTTGTGGAACAACAGTGTCTCGGAAAGCGGCCAGCGCATCACTCGTTGCCATCGCAGCCAAAGTTGTAATTTAATCAGCGCATGCAGCTCTTCCCTCCACGGGTCTAATTTCCGATCCAAATATGTGTTTGTATGAGTGTCATCGTCATTGAAATGTTAACTGAATTGACTTAGAATAATCTCATTACGACTTGCATATGCCAATGTTTAGTACTGTTATAAAGCTAAATGAAATGCTACATTTCATTTCTACAATAAGTTATACTAAACAACAAATACATGAATTATAATCAGCTAAGACTAATCATGATAATAATAATAATAATAATAATAATAATAATAATAATAATAATAATAATAATAATAATGACATTATACAATATACTGCGATGTTGTGATCCCTATTATTGCATTGTTATTATGCTCTTTTCCTTTAGATTGTTTTTGAATGTTGGACATGTTATCCCGCATCTTAAAGGCCTACTAACACCATAGGTCTAGACGTAGCGCTAACACTTATTTTGCTTCAGCCTTAAACACTTCTCAGCACTGTTATACTAATCTACAGAGGCCTATTGCATATCACAGCTGGGTATTATTCACAACAGGATGTGTGCAGCCTGCATTACCAATAAATAACATGCTTGGTTTCACACCTGCTATAGGCCTATAGATTAAAAGTGGATAGATATTTAGGTACCCAACATAAAAGTGGAGGCTAACTGTATTTCAATAGACGATTAGCTACAACATGAAATTGTAAATTTTGAATGGTTAAATTGCACATCATCATTTCTAAGCAGTACAACACATACTTTACCTCAGAGATACTGTATATCCATATTTGCACACCGAGCCCAATTCGATGCTCGAGCCCAGGCATCAGGGCAGTGAGGAGGGGAAATATCTCCTCGCGCTCTTGTGAAAACGGGCCTCTTGCGCGTGAGTTATAGCGCTTGGACTTGGCGCGCAACTAAAGGGGGTTGATGATGCCTCTCTCTGCCCGGAAGTATTATCAGCCTGATATACTGCCTTCACAATACCTTTAGAAAACACATGGCATATCCACACACACACATACACACACACGAACACACTAGAAAAACAATCCACAATCCACCATGAGTAAAAGGCTATCGAAAAATCCATAATGCAAAAATATGCTTAGCCAGATATACTTAATTATCATAACTTGAAGCAATATTATTTGAAGTTCATTCAAACGGACACATAAACAATGTCATGTTTCCATTAGGCAAGGACTTGGTATACATTCCTGTGAGAAGAAAATCTGTCAGAAAAGATAAAAAATGTATTTCGATGAATCGCTGATGAATAGATAACACTGTGCGAGCGTTAAGTATTTTAATTCGACTCCTCCCCCCGGCCATGCCCTCTAATTACCGCTGCACCGCTCTCGCTAAAGCCTGCACGGGACCGCATCATACTCAAAGAGTGACAGAGAGAGAGAAAGTAAGAGAGAGGGAGTGTGTGTGCCTGAGAGAGAGAGAGAGAGAGAGAGAGAGAGAGAGAGAGAGAGAGAGAGAGAGAGAGAGAGAGAGAGAGAGAGAGAGAGAGAGAGAGAGAGAGAGAGAGAGATAGGGATAGGGAGTGTTTCAGTGGCAATAGCCTAATTGATTACCTTCCAATCTACAATAACTTGTTAGTGGTGGTCAATTGCGGCTGCTGTTAGAGAATCACCGTCGACCGCTGGTTTCATGTTGTGGTGTGTGCGTCACCCCGGAACAGTAGATTGGACAAGTGGGGCTTTAACGGGACTCAAAGTCTCACAACCCTGCGGCAAAGAGACCAACATGCGGTTGCAGAGGCATCTGTGATCCGACGGATTTCCATGCTCCATATGTTCCTAAACTTTGTATTTTGCCGCTATTCTTTTTAAGTATAACCACGAACACCAAACAATTATCCGACGTATCTCCTGATAAGCCAGCCACTATGACCTCCAAAGACGACGCAAAATGCCCCACGGTTATGGAGGAGCGGAGGCGCAGTCCGTTGGACCAGCTGCCGCCGCCGGCCAACTCCAACAAGCCCCTGACGCCGTTCAGCATAGAGGACATCCTGAACAAGCCCTCGGTGAAGAGACGTTACTCCATCTGCGGGACAGCGCACCTGATCTCCTCCAGTGACAAGCTGCCCTCGTCGGGTCACAGCCTCTCCAGCCGGGCCCTCCTCACCCAGACCTCCCCGCTCTGCGCGCTAGAGGAACTCGCCAGCAAAACCTTCAAAGGGCTCGAAGTCAGTGTTCTTCAGGCGGCGGAGGGTGAGTCTGGACACATACTACATATATCATGTGTGGTCAGTAGAATGAAATTCAAAATAATGCAACTTTGGCCCTATGCGTGTAGGCTACCCAGAATGTATGCACATTCACACACTAATTTTTCGAGCTCTAAGAAATGTTGTGCAGGCCTCCTGAATGAAACCAAGAGGTCTGTAACACAATCATATTTTCTTCCCAGACTGTAGGACAATAATAGTGCAAAACTGCGTAGAAATATAGTTTCAATAACTTATTCTTGACATGCATAGGCCTATGAATTTCTATGTTGTCCATGCAGCCTATAGCCTATGCTCATAATTTATGCTGCCCTTAGATCCAATTATTTTGAAGAAATGTTGCAGGCCTCCTGAATAAAATCAAGATGTCTGGAACATAATAATATATTTTCTTCCCAGACTGTGATATAATGTAAACAATAATAATGCAAAACTGCCTAGAAATTTAGTTTAAATAAGGTATTCTTTAAATGAGAGAGGGAGTGCATGTGCTTATGAAGTTCTATTTTGTCCATGCTGCCTATGATTATAATTATGATTATAATTTATGCTGCCCTTAGATCCAATGATTTCCTCCTTTTGTGTGTGTGTGTGTGTGTGTGTGTGTGTGTGTGTGTGTGTGTGTGCGTGTGTGTGCGCGTGCGGGTTACACACACACTGTTTACTATTGGTTGTTTAGGCCTACTAGTTTTTGTAGGGGTATATTGGAAATAGTAAATGTTTTTGCTATAATTACTATCATTATCTCCATATTTTACAATCTTAACAATGATATTTTGTCTATTTTATCTGGCGATATGCAATACTAATATCCCTTTCCTCTCTCAGGACGAGACATGACACTATTCGGCCAGCGCAATAATCCTAAAAAGCGCCGGAAGTCCCGCACGGCCTTCACCAACCACCAGATCTACGAGTTGGAGAAGCGCTTCCTGTACCAGAAGTACCTGAGCCCCGCCGACCGGGACCAGATCGCACAGCAGCTCGGGCTCACTAACGCACAGGTGATCACTTGGTTCCAGAACCGGCGCGCCAAGCTGAAGAGAGACCTGGAGGAGATGAAGGCGGACGTGGAGTCAGCCAAGGCCGTGGGCCCCGTGGCATTGGAGAAGATCGCCAAACTAGCCGAGCTGGAGAAATGCGCAGCCAACGGCGCCCTGCCGCTGGGCCACACCGGACCCGAGTCGCCGTCCTCGCTATCAAACCATGAGCGCGACACCTCGAATCAATTGAACATGTCTTCCCCCTCGTCGCCGTACACAGACCGCACGAGCAGCAAGGGTTGCTCCGAGGACGAGGATGAAGAGATTGACGTGGATGACTAAGTATTTTACGACAGCTGTAGAATATTATACTCGTTACCAAGACGACAGTTTTAAGTGCCATTAATGCACCTGATGAAGGCTATTCATGAGGCCTTTATGAAGAACAGTAGAGCCTACTCATCAGCATTACGCATGTACTTTGTCATAGATAAGCAGCTATACAGATGGAGTTATTGTATTCATTCATTTAACCAATGCGGTATTTTTGAGAAAAGCAATAGGCCTACCTTTTTCCCTTTTGAATTATCCATACACACACACACACACACACACACACACACACACACACACACACACACACACACACACACACACACACACACACACACAAACACACAGTCTTAGCAACCTGTGATAATTTATATAGCCCAATGCATGTTTTATTTTGTTTAACTTAATTTCCATTTAAATGGCTGTAAAAATATATATATAATTACTACGACCCCTTTATGTTGAAATCACACAACTTGAGGTGTGTGCGTGTGTTAAATAGCCTAAATCCTACTACACATTTCGAACGTTTGATAATGATGTAAAGAACATTTCAAGAATAATAATCAAAAAGACAAAGACAATTTCGTTTGCTTGTAATATCAAACATTTTAATATATTTATAATGGTTTGTATACCTGTAAGTGCCTTCTGAAGCTATTTTAAACATAATGTATAAAGTGTCATGTATTCCAAATGAAAAATAAAATGCGTTTCATGTATTTCTAAAAACGTAAAATGCATTTCTTATATATAGCATTCTATTAGCGATATGTGTAGGTGTAGAAGTCTGTACAGCCTGTAGTTTTAGTCTCTCTGGGACTATTGGCTCCGGGTCTATTGGCTAGCTAGCTCCTGTACTAGCATCCGATATTGACCAAAAACATATTTTTGTTTTTGTAAAATATTTTTGTAACACACATCAACTGCGTCGCGAGCCTGCCTTCTGACTCAATAGAATGTTGGCTATGTGAGAAACGCCTATCAGGACCACGAAAAAGAGTCCATAAAAGGGACACAAAACGTATACTTTTGGGGCCAGTTTCTCCAGGCTAGTGTGTGCCTTGTCCTCTCATTTTTCCGGGGTGAAGCGTGAAACCGGCGGACAAATGAGCGCTGCACCCCGGTGTGACGGTCACAATGGAGCAGGGGCGGGCTCCAGCCGTGCGCAATACGAAGACAAGCGTGTCCCCCCGCACAGAAAAGAACACGACGTTCGGAGCCCATATGGTTTCAAAATGTTCCTCACAATTTCCAGTCAATTTGATGGATGGTGTTAACCCCTCTTTTAAACTGTTGGGCTCCTTTTTTGTTAGAAGGCGGTAATGCATACATAACATAGCCCCTTCGCTTGCTATAGGGCATCTGGGCCTATGACTGTCGCCAGCACCCTATAGCTTCTCTTTGGCTTTTTTATTTACTAGCACGTTTTAAACAAGTCTATGAATCACAATGGAGATCTCTAGAGAGGGGCTGGTCTATGCTTTGTGTTTGTGTGAGGTTTCTCGAAATAATATGTTTGGGCCTTTTTGGGCGACAGTTCCTCTTGTTGCGGTTCGAGTGTTTTTCATGCTAAGTAGGAGAGTCTCGTAATGTTTAAACGGTGACATTTGTGTGGTGAAGGTCTTTGTAGTCGTTCTGTTTTCTTCTTTTCTTCCTCTTTGTTTAATGAAGTTGGGAGCTTAATAATGTGATGAAGAAGTTAATTATTGATTGTGGAGTCAGATAATAAGTTATCACATTAGCGATAAACATGAATGATATCCTATTAATGATAGCTTCAGTTGAATACAGGATTTAAAGATTCAATATCTAACATTATCAATGATATCACTATATTTCTTAAGACAGTTGTGTAATGTATAATGTATTATAAACATATAAATACAATTATTATTATTATTATTATTATTATTATTATTACAATCTTATTATTAGCAACAGTTTTAATAATATTCCTATTGTTTTACTTTGTCGTTTATGCTATAAATTACATTATTC